>NC_133182.1:9597500-9630000 GCF_049306965.1 Danio rerio | reverse complement strand
ACCAGTGTGCAGCATTCAGTTGGATGACGCAACGGCAGCCATTTTGCGCCAAACCGCACACCACACAGTAGCTGATTCGGGAAGACGATTCAACTATGATATAGTGAAGGTTAGGAGGCCATGATGGACAGATGTAAGTGGGCAAATTTGGCCAGGATGCCGGGGTTAAACCCCTACTTCTTTTTGAAGGACATCCAGGGATTTTTCAGGGCCACGGAGAGTCAGGACCTCGATTTAAAGTCTTATCCGAAAGACGGAACTCACACCCAGGGTGTCAGCTTTAACGCTTCCCATTCACTTTGAATAGGTGACGTCAAACGATGCCGAACTGCATTGTGAATCCGACCAATGCCGCTTCAGAGGTGTTGCTTGCTGCAGAAGTTGGGACTTGCTCAACTTTTCAAGCGCCGACGGAATCATCAGCCAATCAGATCGCTGTATGCAAATGCACCAGCTCAGACAGTGGCCTATTGCTGTATTTTATTGGCTGACACTGCTATGATGATCGCGTCAGCCCCAACTTCAGACATGCCCTCTGTCAAGCATTGACGCTGAAGCCCCATGTTAAAGGGGCGCCATTGAGCAATATAGAGTCCCCTTCACTATACTGGGGTGTTAGAGCCCAGAAGTGGTGTAAACATCACTTAAAAATCATTCAGTTCAGTTTCATTTAATCAATTAAAAGCACATTAGGCATCAAACAAAATCATAAATAAAGCTTATGTGTCCTCCTAGGCTTCATTCCCTCCATGAGGGCTTCCCTGCTTCAGCCGATGTAACCCGGTGAGCGATAAATCAATGCAGTCACAATACTGACATTTTAAAAATGTCCAAACGTTCATAGCGCTGATTTGCTAGTATTCACCAGTGTTGGGCATCATGGTGGCGCAGTGAGTAGCATGATCACCTCACAGCAAGAAGGTTGCTAGTTTGAGCCTCGGCTGGGTCAGCTGGCATTTCTGTGTGGAGTTTGCATGTTCTCCCTATGTTGGCGTGGGTTTCCTCCAGGTTCTCCGATTTCCTCCACAAGTCCAAAGACATGCGGTTCAGGTGAATTGTCCATAGTGTATGTGTGTGAATGAGTGTGTTTGGGTGTTTCCCAGTGATGGGTTGCAGCTGGAAGGGCATCCGCTGCATAAAACATATGCTGGATAAGTTGGCGATTCATTCTGCTGTGGTGACCCCTGATTGATAAAGGGACTAAGCCGAAAAGAAAATGAATGAATGAATTCACCAGTGCTTAACAGAAATGTCTGTGATTGGCTGTTAAGGTCATTAGTTGCAAACACAGATGCACGAACACTGGAGCATTTTAAAGCCGCTATCATCAATGGGTCGCTCGTCTGTGTTTGCATTCGGTAAGCATCAGTGAAGTGCGGTGAACTGATGACCTTCACTGCCAATCACAGTATTTCCATTGAGCACTGGTGAATATATGGCAAATCAGCGCTGTTTTAGCTCAACATCGCTCAAATGATAGTGGGAAATTTACGGTTTTTAACCATGTAACTGCCACACCAAGAAAAAAGCAATATAAAAATTTTGGATTGCATTTCTTAACTAATAATGTTGCTAGTTAACACAATCAATATAACAACACATCCAATAATTTCCAAAATATCAGCCTCTGCCAAATGGTAGATGTGTCGGTTTATGGCAAAAGTACCAGAATTAAAACACATATGAAAATCAGGAAATATGAAGTTTAAAGGCCCGTGCACACCGATACATTTTTTGCTAGCGTTTTCCATCGACGTTTAACGCCTCGCGACTAAATAAAGGGCGTCAATGTGATCGTGCACACCAACGCGCAAAATAGCAGGCGCAAAAGCGTCATTTAAAAAAAAAAAAAAAAAACGCCTCATGCTCGTTTCTTTGTTTTGACATGCCTCGTATAAACCTTCTCCACCAATCAGATTGCCACTTTAGTTCACGTGCACGGAGCTGCTGAAGTTACAGTAAACAGCACTTGGAGGCGCTTAACCGCAAAACTGTCAATGCGAGCGCACATTGAAGAAGATGCCCAGAGGCGATATGAACGTGGAGCTGCTTAATGCTCTGGTGAACAATAATAATTTCTTCATCGCTAGAGCTGGAGCTGCTGCTTGAACTATCCATGCTTGTTCAAGTCACTAGTAACTTTAACAACAAGCCTGTGAACTTCCTCTCCTCCTCTTCTTCTGTGTTATAAGCGGGTGTCAGAAGCTTAAAGTTGTGTAGCGCCATCTAACGTCAAGGAGTGATTTTGTATGCTCTTCTGCTTGACGCCAGTGAAAATCGCTTGGGTTTGAATTCGGAAAAATATCTCGTAAAACGCTGACGATAAACGCAAACGAAAAGCGTCCCGGTGTGGAAGAGCCTTAAGAGCAATTTATTTAAAAAAAACACTCAAAATAAAACATTTTTGAATACTAAAGCATGGCCTTAAGCCATAAAATATTTCAGATTCTTAGTTAACACAGTAATTTACATGTTTTCTTGTTTCTTTTTTACAATAAAACCAAAATCAAGTGTAGTAGTGCAACAGGATTATGTTTGTTTTTATTTAATTTTTTTTTTTTTGTAAACCAGCAATGCTGTGTAGTGTAAACCATTATTAGAAACAGTCATTCAAACAATATAAAACACTAAAAAACATTTCAGCATCATCTTTTAGAGCAGAGACACAAGTGCTTCTAGAAGATGAAGTTGCTGTTTATTATGGTAGCAAACAATCAATCAAACTTCAAAAACACTCAAAGTGTGGGTGTGGGTATGAATGTGTGTTTGTGTGAATGTGAGTCAATAATTTTTCTAATTTTTCCAATGGTGGTGAGCTTGTGTGAATTGTAGCCTCAGTTTCCTGTTCTCAGCTGACAGTAATGGCACCCGGTGTGGTCTTCTGCTGCTGTAGCCCATCTGCCTCAAGGTTGGACGTGTTGTGTGTTCAGCGATGCTCTTCTGCAGACCTTGATTGTAACGAGTGCTTATTTGAGTTACTGTTGCCTTTCTATCAGCTGGAACCAGTCTGGCCATTCTCCTCTGACCTCCGGCATCAACAAGAAATTTGCGCCCACAGAACTGCTGCTCACTGGATATTTTCTCTTTTTCAGACCATTCTCTGTAAACCCTAGAGATGGTTGTGCGTGAAAATCCCAGTTGATCAGCAGTTTCTGAAATACTCAGACCAGCCAGTCTGGCACCAACAACCATGCCACATTCAAAGTCTCTTAAATCCCCTTTCCTCCCCGTTCTGATGCTCGGTTTAAAGTGCAGCAGATTGTCTTGACCATGTCTACATGCCCAAATGCATTGAGTTGCTGCCATGTGATTGGCTGATTATAAAATTGCGTTAACGAGCAGTTGGATAGGTGTATCTAATAAAGTGCCCGGCATGTGTTTGTGTATGTATGTGTGTGTTATATATATATATATATATATAAATTAGTGCTGTCAAAATTTAAGCAATTAACGCAGTTGCAGGTTTTTTATTCCTTCCTGTTGTGGTGGACGTGTTCAACATCCAAAAAAATATGGATAAGACCAAGGAAGCACTTTTTGAAGGCAAGTTTCAGTATTAAACAATTAATGTCGCTTTACCAGGCTATCCAGAGCGATCATGCGTGTTGAATCTGAAAGGAGTTGCTCTGGCGCGTTGTGTGTGTCTGTTTGCGTGTGTGTCTGTGTCAGGGGTTGAGTGAGCGACGTATCAGATAAGGGGCGTATGCGCGCGAGACGTACCTGAAGAGCGGTGGGGGTGAGTTTAATTTCTGTAAATATGGCTGTCAAGCCAGGATCTTGATGGTTTATTGTGGGTATGTTGTTTACATGAAGAAATCTGTGTTACAAGTTAAACAAAAATTCTAATAATGAATTATATTTTGAATTTAAATAGTTTTTGTCTTGCGTTTACATTAATTTTACATTTGAATAACCAAAAGTGCAAGTTTCAGTCTTTTGAATGCGATTAATCTTCAAAAAAAGTGTGAGTAATTATTTTTTTTTATCAGACTGACAGCGCTAATATATATATATATATATATATATATATATATATATATATATATATATATATATATATATATATATATATATATATGTATATGCACTGTATCAGTGCTATAATTAATTATATATTAAAAACTTTAATTTTTAATTTTTTGTATTTTGTATGTTTTTAAATGCATTATTTAGTAATTTATTTTATTATATTTTTTATATAATTATAATTAATTTTATAAAAATCAATTAAGTTATGATTATGATTATAACTACTGCTAAGAAAAATCAAATATCGTTATATATTGAATTTGATGGAATACAGTATCATTTATGATACATTACATTTGTGCATATATATATATATATATATATATATATATATATATATATATATATATATATATATATATATCAGGGTTCAATAATAAGGACTGCCCGATGGCCCGGGGCCAGCGTGTGAGATGCTCGGTACAGTAGACAGGATCGTTACTGGCTCAATCAGGCGACTGATGCCTTGACACTAAAGTTTAATTTTCCTGCCACTATTTTTCAATTGCGTGCAAATACAGTCTTCGAATCGAGAAACAGTTTGTGTTTAAGCTTTCGAATTCTACCTTTTAAATTCGAGGCCTTCAAATTCTACCTTCCTCTTATCTGATTGGATTTTGTGAGCACGTTATTTTTTTCGTAACAACCAGTACAGCGAAGTGATAGCAATATAGCGGCAACATCAAATGATGATGCTATAAGAAAACGTTTGTTTCTAACGTCTTGGAAGCAGACATTTACAAGGTTACGCCATAGCAAAAAAAATTAAGTGATGCTTTGTAGTTTGCCATCAGTTTGGCAGGTCAGCCACCTTTTGTTTTACAATAAAATACCTGCACATTTAGTTACTTTTGTTTACATAATGATTTTTTTCTACTTTTTGTTTTTATTTATGGCTGAAAAATAGCTATTAACTTTTATATATATAAAAGTTAATAGCTATTTTTCAGCCATAAATAAAAACAAAAAGTAGAAAAAAATCAAAAAAATCAAGGCTTTAGTTGTGGTGGATGAAGGGCCGCTCACAGCCCTAATGTTTGTCAGGTTGATTTTATTATGATTGATTGCGTAAGACTTGCCTTAGTTTGTGTGGTTTGATTGTGGACAAACTTTGCAAGCCATTGTTTCCCAACCGGGGTTTCATGATGCCGGATCCACAGGGGGGATCGTGAGATCATGATGAAGGTGCCAAAGGAAAGCTTGGCAGGGGATTTTCTGCACCCCTGGTGTGCACCATAATGGGGAACATGACTCGCAGCAATACTTCATTCTGATGGTCAGTTGTGGAAATCGAGCAAAGCTTTTCACAAAACTCTGTTTTTATTATTATTTATTTGTTTTTAGTGGTTAGCACTGAGGCCTCACTGCAAGAAGGTCGCTGGCTCGAGTCCCTTCTGGGTCAGTTGGCATTTCTGTGTGGAGTTTGCATGTTCTCCCTGTGTTGGCGAGGGTTTTCTTCGGGTGCTCCGGTTTCCCCCACAGTCCAAACACATGCGCTATTGGTGAATTGAATAAACTAAATTGGCTTTAGTGTATGAGTGTGTGTGGAATGAGTGTGTATGGGTGTTTCCCAGTGCTGGGTTTCAGCTGGAAGGGCATCCACTGAGTAAAACATATACCGGATAAGTTGGTGGTTCATTTCGCTGTGGCGACCTCTGATGAATAAAGGGACTAAGCTGAATGAATGTACATACAGTCTTTAATGGACGCTTTGAAGCTGAAACTTTGAGTGAGTATAAAAGCGGGCTGTTTTACACTATGACTCAGCTGCATTGTGGGTAATGAGTTGCTGCTCTGCCTCTGTTTATAGCAAACGCTCAAATTATGATGTTTAATTCTTCAAAGAAAGCATGAATGGCTGTAATAATGGCTGGACCGCAGCTGTTCGGTGTAATAGAGAGATGATTTATGTCTTCATCATTATCAATGAGATCAGGCTGCGTTTAAAGCGGCTCTTTGTTTTGTGTCGCCGCCCGCGGGCTCTTCTTTGACCCATTCATTTGCTGTTTTATCCTCTGCTTCTTTTGAAGGACATATTAAGTTGTATTAGCTGGCATTAAAGGTACAGTGAAGGGCTTTGAAATGTTTATTTTTTTATTCTATGTTTGATGTACTCTGTAAAAAAAGGTTTGGTTCCACACAAATCCTTCATGTTGTCTTAATACAAATTGATTAGTAAACATGATTTTATCTTCTCTTCACTGGCTGCCCGTGCACTTCAGGATCCATTTTAAGTTACTTTTATTTGTTTTTAAGTGTCTAAATGGTACTGCAACCCTTTACCTCTCTGAGCTTCTCTGTCCTTACACACCTTATCGTTCGCTCAGGTCAGCCAACCAGCTCCTCCTGGGTGTGCCCAGGACCAGTCGAAAGCTCAGAGGGGATCGGGCTTTTGCTGTGGCTGCACCACAATTGTGGAATGAGCTGCCGTTGTACATTAGACAAGCCTCTTCCATTACTGTTTTTAAATTTCGTCTTAAAACCCACCTGTTTAATTTGGCTTTTAGCAAAGCTTGAGATGTTATGCACTGCAAAAAATGCTTTTCTTACGTAGATTTTTTGTCTTGTTTCTAGTCTAAATATCTAAAATTTCTTTTATCAAGAAGCATTTTCTAGACTAGCAAAACATATTGTCTTGTTTTGAGAAATAAAATGTCAATATTAAGTGAGTTTTTCCTTAAAACAAGCAAAATAATCTGCCAATGGGGTAAGCAAAATAATCTTGTTTTTTCTTTTGACATAAGATTATTTTGCTTACCCCATTGGGAGATTATTTTGCTTGTTTTAAGGAAAAACTCAGCTAATTTTGGCATATTATTTCTGAAAACAAGACTATATGTTTTTTTTTGTCTAGAAAATGCTTCTTGATTTAGAAATTTTAAGATATTTGGACTAGAAACAAGACAAAAAATTTAAGTAAGAAAAGCATTTTTTACAGTGTGTTTATTTATTTGTATTTAAAAGTTTGTTTTACTCTTTGTTGTCAGTACTTTGGTCAACTGTGTTGTTTTAAAGTGCTTTATAAATAAATTGAAAAGAAATTTAATGATTGTTTTAACATATTTAAGTGGATTAAGTTGTCCCAAAAAAGCTCAAGAATTGTGTTGATTCAGCTCATTTTAAAGCTGTTGTGTGTGAGTTTTTGACTCTTCTAAAGCGCACAAATTCCATAATATGTTTGCAGATATTTAGGAAACATGCTAAGTGAACATTCTTGTTTATCTGAAAAACAATGCTGAAGTCAGATATTCTGCTTTGAATGTGTCTTTGCTTTGGTCCCTTTCAACCAGGGGTGGGCGAACTCGGTCCACCTTGTTACAGATTTTTGGTTATCATGGAGACACTAATTAACATGTTCAGGTGTGTTGGATTAGTGTTGGAGCTAAACTATGCAGGACACCGGCCCTCCAGGATCAAGTTTGCCCACCCCTGCTTTAAACCCACCCAATGCTAGTTTAGCCAATTATATTTCAGCACCTCAGGTTGCCTTGGTGTGATTCGTTCAGTCAGAAAGGCTCTCAAAGCATGCGTCCATGACCGAAATGTGACCTCTGGTAGACAGTAGCAGACTCGGAAGTGAGATGCAGATTCAGAGTTGCACATGAGGTTATTAACTAACAAATAATTTAAATGCTATGAATGCAAATATTAGGTGAGCAGGTAACCCCATGTCCTAACAACACACTACATGAGATTTGCAGTGATAAGCAATTTAGCTGTTTGCATCAGACGAAACAGGACAGAAATTCAAATACAGCCATTCATAAGCACAGAATAGTGCACTCACTGCACTCCAACGAAATGGTGAGGTTTGTAATGTAATTAATACATATTAAACCTCTTTAACATTATTAATTGTAGATGCTGAATCACAGATCTAAAGTTCTAAACAAAAAGGTTATTTTATTTTCCAGATCTGAGGTGAACCATCTGCTGCTGCTTTCAGTAGTATGGCAATAAATGTCATGTAAAATGACATTCAAACTCACATTAATAGCATTTAACATTGAATAAAGCACATGAGGTGGACATGAGGTTGTCAGTTTTCCTTGTCTGTTTTCTGTTGTTCAGCTGCTTGAAATACAAGCATTTTACAATATATACATTTCAGGTGTTGGTTAGGACAAAAACTCCTTTTAATATGGAAAATATTCTTACTATCGCGTGTTGTTGCTTTTAGTTAGACTTAAACCAGCCTTTGTTGGTGTCTTCAATCTGGCAACCTGCTCTAGCGTGTGTTTTGAACTAGGTGCAATACCAATACCTACTAATTAACTCATTGTAAACTATTATTTATTATATATTATGTTTATATTTTTTATTTTAGTAATTACATTTTTATTTAATATAATGATTTACTGTATTTTAATTTAATGTATTAGTATTGTTATTATTTGTATTATGCTTCTATTTGTATTTTAATAATTTTATTTTAATTTAATTTAATTGAATTTATTTTACTATATTTTTATTTAATTAACTCATTGTACTCTTATTTATTATATATTATGCTTTTATTTTTTATTTTAGTAATTGATTTACTATTATTTTCTATATTATATTATATTATATTATATTAAATTATATTATATTATTACTAATATTATTGAAAATATATTTAAATTGTGAATTGCATGTTTTTAAAAACATATTTAATAATTTGTTAATTTATTATTTTATTTTACCTGCTCCATTAAACTGTCATTGAATGTTGATATTAATTTAATGTATTATTATCTATTTATTTTTATTTATCAAACAGTGTTTTTTAATATCTTTATTAATTTTTATTTATCATTTCATTTAAATTGTGTCATGGTATTTTCATTTTAATTCAATGTATTATTATTATTATTTATTTATTTTTATTATTATTATTTAATTAAAAAGTCTATTGCTTTATCAGGGCTGAAATCAGGACTGTGTTAAAATCAATGATATGTTAAAAACTTTAATATTTAACATTTAAACAAAAATGTGTAAAAATTCCACACACACAAAAAAAAAAAACATTAGCTGGAATTTAATGCTCCCGTGAGGTGCTTTGAAATAGATTTTTTATTCAAAGTTTGACGTAATCTCAACTGAAACATGAAGTAAGGGCAGGACATAGAGTAGCTACTCCTCTTTAAGAAAACAGCCAATAGGGTTTCATGTTTCTCACAGCTCTGCCAGTGAGAGTGGCTGAGCTCAAGCGCATCAAATGCTAGAGAGCATTTGATTGGTCAGAAGATTTAATGAGGTGAGGTCAAAAAATGATCCATTGAGGTTAAAGTGACAGACTAAAGTGACAAACCTGAAACTTTGGATGTTTATACCTTCTAAATGCAAATTCTGTCACTGTTTTGGAGCACACTAGCTTATAGATATCCTTAAGACTACTGATACTAACATCTAAAACAATTTATTTTAATGTCACTGGGACTTTAAAGGTCCCTTGAAGGGCTCCATTTAGATCTGTTGATCTATTTAGGATGGAAGTGGACAAGCTTTACATGTTTATATCAGATTTATATCTACTAAACATGAATTTTGTCACTGTTTTGGAGCACATTAGCTTACACAAACAATACTAATACTAGCAGGGGCGTCAAGGTGGTGCAGTGGGTAGCACAATCACTTCACAGCAAGAAGATCGCTGGTTCGAGTTGGCATTTGGCATTTCTGTGTGGAGTTTGCATGTTCTCCCCGTGTTGGCGTGGGTTTCCTCCGGGTGCTTTGGTTTAGGTTCATATAGGTGAGTTGGGTTAGCTAAATTGTCCGTAGTGTATGTGTTTGAAGGAGAGTATGTGTGTGTTTCCCAATGATGAGTTGCAGCTGGAAGGGCATCCGCTGTGTAAAACATATGCTGGAAAAGTTGGTGGTTCATTCCACTGTGGCGACCACTGATTAATAAAGGGACTAAGCCGAAAAGAAAATGAATGGGTAAATTCTAATACTAACATCTAAAAAATATTATTGTAATGTCACAGGGATTTTAAGTGCACATGTGTGTGTTTTATAAATGGTACAAATGTCTGTTTTTTTCGTCATATCCGACAGGCTGGTTTTCCTCCTGGAGTTGTGAATGTCGTTCCTGGATTTGGACCAACGGCTGGAGCTGCGATCGCTGGTCACATGAACATCGACAAACTGGCCTTCACTGGATCCACAGAGGTAAGGCATGATGGGAAAACATGACTTTAGCTGGTCAGTTAGAGGTGCTTTATGTGTGAGTCTCTTCTAAATCCTAAAAATACCATAATATAGTAACAGCACTGTAAACAAAGATGACTCAAGCTTTTTTTTGAGTTAGATATACACTACCTGACAAAAGTCTTGTTGTCGATCCCTGTTGTAAGAGCAACAAATAATAACTTGACTTCAAGTTGATCATTTGGAAAAGTGGCAGAAGGTAGACTTTTCGCATGAATCATCTGTTGAACTGCATCCCAATCATTACATACTGCAGAAGACCAACTGAAACCCGCATGCAGCCAATATCCTCAGAGAAATCAGTCAAGTTTGGTGAAGGAAAAATCATGGTTTGGGGTTACATTCAGTATGGGGGCGTGCGAGAGATATGTACTACAACATCAGCAGCCTGAGGAATCAAGACATTTGTGCTGCCCATTACATTACAAACCACAGGAGAGGGCAAATTCTCCAGCAGGATAGCGCTCCTTCTCATACTTCAGCCTCCACATCAAAGCTCCTGAAAGAAAAGAAGGTCAAGGTGCTGCAGGATTGGCCAGCCCAGTCACCAGATATGAATATTATTGAGCATGTCTGGGCTAAGATGGAGGAGGCATTGAAGATGAATCCAAAAGATCTTGATGAACTGCTGGAAAGCTTTCTTTGCCATTCCAGGTGACTTTATTAATCAGTGATTTGAGTCATTGCTGAAAGGATTAAGAAAATCATTTTATAGCTACGATGAGATGATTTATTTTACCCATGGGATTTTTTTCAATCAAATACTAAAAAACTATTTAGTCCATGTGAGCTGGACATCAGTGCTGTTTACTGCAACTGTGTGGTGTTTTAGTTGAGTTTTTCATTGTCCTCCATATGATCATGAGGATGATTCTCAGCGGCAGCCTGTTATTGGTTATCTGGTGTTTGTGTTCAGGTTGGTCAGCTGGTGAAAGCAGCGGCGGCCAGCAGTAATCTGAAGAGAGTCACTCTGGAGCTTGGAGGAAAAAACCCCTGCATCGTGTTTGCAGACTCAGACCGTGAGTCAAGAAATCACATGACTGAAACTATAATGATGCCTGCACGCAAAAAAAGAAATCATTGGTGCAACTAAACCCTAAAGTTGTCACTGTTTTTTTTTTTCTAAAATGACCCAACAAAATTACATTGTTACATATTTTCATGAAGGCTAAATATGTTTAGGGTACAGCGGTTGTTCTTTGTGTCAATTTTGGCTCAACACCTATAAAAAATATTTTTACACCAAAAAAATCTGAAACACAAACACACACACTAAGAATGTGCTGCTTTAGCATTTGCTAAGAGGGAATGATGCGCAAAAAGAAAGCCTCGCCCATACTTAATGTTCTGTTTCCGTTGCAAGTGCATCAACGTTACTTTCTGTTAACACAGATTTGTATTTATTCATTCCTTAGTCCCTTATTTATCAGGGGTATGAACCGCCAACTATTCCAGCATATGTTTTACGCAGCGGATGCCCTTCCAGCTTTAACCCAGTACAGGAAAACACCCATACCCGGAGTAAACCCACGCAAACGCGGGGAGAACATGCAGACTCCACACTGAAATGCCAACTGGCCCAGCTGGGACTTGAACCAGCAACCTTCTTGCTGTGAGGTGACAGTGCTAACCACTGAGCCACCATGCTGTGCCTTGTCATTTCCAACACAGGCTCATTAGGAATATGTGCCCAGGGATACATTTTTGAGAACCAAGAAGTATTTACTTGAGGGTACATATGTCTGCATTTTGTGTGTAAAGCGAATGTTTTGCGGTTGTACTGCTCACCGTTTACCTCCATATGGTCGGCTTTTTTTTTTATGCTACTTTTATATCGATTTAGGTTAGATAGACGGACAGAAAGAAAACATGACAGACAGGTAGAAAGACAGACGGACATAAAGATAGATAGACAGACGGAAAAGTTGATAGACAGACAGACAGGTAGTTATATAGATAGACAGATAGACAACTATTTATACAGACAGACAGGTAAATAGTCGGACAGACAAGTAGATATATAGGTCAGACAGACCAGGAGATATATAGACAGACAGACAGACAGACAGACAGGGTCTGAGAAAGAAAGAAAGAAAGAAAGAAAGAAAGAAAGAAAGAAAGAAAGAAAGAAAGAAAGAAAGAAAGAAAGAAAGACAGTCAGGTAGGTTGGTAGGTTGGTCGGTCGGTCGGTCGGTCGGTCGATAAATAGACAGACAGACAGACAGACAGACAGACAGGCAGGCAGGCAGACAGACAGACAGACAGACAGACAAGTATTTATACAAACAGACAAGTAAATAGACAGACAGACAGGTAGATATATAAAGAGTCAGACAGAGCAGTAGATATATAGACAGAAAGACAGACAGACAGGGTCTGGGTTAGATATTTCAACTTAATTTAAGCAAATGGAAAGAAAGAAAGAAAGAAAGAAAGAAAGTCAGGTAGGTAGGTCAGTTGATAGTTGACAGACGGACGGACGGACAGATAGATAGATAGGCAGGCAGGCAGGCAGACAGACAGACAGACAAGTATTTATACAGACAGACAAGTTAATAGACAGACAGACAGGTAGATATATAAATAGTCAGACAGAGCAGTAGATATATAGACAGACAGACAGACCGGGTCTGGGTTAGGTATTTCAACTTAATTTAAGCAAATGGAAAGAAAGAAAGAAAGAAAGAAAGAAAGAAAGAAAGAAAGAAAGAAAGAAAGAAAGAAAGAAAAAGAAAGAAAGAAAGTCAGGTAGGTAGGTCAGTTGATAGTTGACAGACGGACGGACGGACAGACGGACAGATAGATAGATAGATAGATAGATAGATAGATAGATAGATAGATAGATAGATAGATAGATAGACAGACAGACAGGCAGGCAGGCAGACAGACAGACAGACAGACAGACAGACAGACAAGTATTTATACAGACAGACAGGTAAATGGTCAGACAGACAGGTAGATGTATAAATAGTCAGACAGAGCAGTAGATATATAGACAGATAGACAGACAGACAGACAGGGTCTGGGTTGGGTATTTCAACTTACTTTAAGCAAATGGAACCAAACATCAAATTTGTTTAGAACATCAGGTTATTTACACCAAATATTCCATGAGATCAATATTCGCAGATGCTGTACAATTTCTGCTAATGCACTGCATAAACAACCACCATGCTACTTTCATACCAATATATTTTTAAAACTAAGATTGTGTACCTCCCGATTGTGTCAACACTCCCATTTTTCCTGGGATTTGCCTGTAATTTACCATTCTATCCTGCTATTATCCCATTTAAATATTTCTAATCTGTGAATGGTGGCAATAACATGTAACATGTTGTTGATAATTCGCTGGTTCGAGCCTCGGCTCAGTTGGCATTTCTGTGTGGAGTTTGCATGTTCTCCCTGCGTTCGCATGGGTTTCCTCCGCGTGTTCCGGTTTCCCCCACAGTCCAAAAGCATGTGGTACAGGTGAATTGGGTAGGCTAAATTGTCTGTACTGTATGAGTGTGTGTGTGAATATGTGTGTGGATGATTCCCAGGGATGGGTTGCGGCTGGAAGGGCATCCGCTGCGTAAACACTTGCTGGATAAGTTAGCGGTTCATTCCGCTGTGGCGACCCCGGATAGGCTAAAGACCCCGGATAGTTATTCAAGATAGGTTGAATAGCACTATTTGAACGTTTTTTGAGGATTCTAACAGTATTCAGGGAGAGAAATTGAATAATTACAATGCAAAAATGCTTTGCTTTGTCTCGTTTCTAGTACAAATATTGAAAAATTCTCACACATTGCAATATTAATGATCAAACTAAATATTGTGCAGGCACTATAGGATTCTACCCCCCTCCACTGTTGGCAGCATTTTATTTCAGCAAAGGCCTTATTATAAATTCACATACTGTGATGATACGGTAGGCTTTACAGGGTTAAGCGACCTAACACACTCTGATTAAAGTTCATTCAAGTGCATTTGATTGTGGTGCAGTTTATATTTCTGAGGGGCTTGTTTGGCTGGAGGTTATTGATGTTGCAATATCGCGGACCACCCGTGCATCTGTGAACTCCTCTCTGCTTCACATGCTGCTGTTATTATGTACATTCACATCTGCGCAGCAAAGCCAGATTTATGCCAATGCACAGCTCATTAAACTCCAGAAAGGGTGTAATGATAAAATGCATCATGTTATCGGGTTTACATATGAATCGGAGCATGAACATTGGCACGGCTATCAAACGGACACGTCATACGCTGCACTTTTGCAGAACCAAACAAAGCATAAGGGCATGAGAAAAACACTAGGGTTTTTTAGTGCTCACTAATGAGTGTGTAGGGCTAATGAGCGAGGTCGACATTTTTAACCCTGCATTTAATGAAGGGTAAAAGAACGTTTGGCATTTGTAAGTTTAAAACTGTTTTAGGGATGCCTTATAGCCAGAGTTATGAAATCTACAACAGGGTTAGTTTTGGTCTGTCTATATATATATATATATATATATATAGACAGATCAGTAGCTATATAGATATATAGACAGACAGACATACTGACAGGTAGATGTATAGACAGACAGGTAGATATACAGACAGGTAGATACATAGATAAACATGCAGGTAGATGTATAGACAGACAGGTAGATATACAGAAAGACTGGTGTGTGAGTAAATAGAAAGACAGGTAGATATATATATATACAGACAGACAGACAGGTATATGTATAGTTAAACAGACAGACAGGTAGATATAGATAGACAGACAGACTGTTTGATATATAGATAGACATAGAGCCAGGTAGACATAAATATAAATAGACAGACAGACAGACAGACAGACAGACAGACAGGTACATATATAGACAGACTTACAGAAAGGTAGATAAATAGATATACAGATAGGCTGATACATAGACAGATGGGCATTATATATAGATAGACAGACAGACAGACAGGTAGATATATAGATGGACATGTAGATATATTCACAGGCTGGTATAAATATAGGTAGACGGATAGACAGACAGATATAGACAAACAAACATGTATATACATAGATAGACAGACAGACAGACAGACAGGTAGATATATAGACAAACATACAGACAGATACATATATAGATAGACAGACGGGCTGGTAGATATATAAATAGACAAAATGGTAGATATAAAGACAAACATGTAGATAAATAGACAGACAGGTGTATATCTATAGACAGACATACAGACAGGTAGATATATAGATAGACAGACAGACAGACTGGTATATATATTAATAGAGAAACAGGTAGGTAGACAGACAGACAGACAGACAGACAGACAGATAGACAGATAGGTAGATAGATAGATAGATAGATAGATAGATAGATAGATAGATAGATAGATAGATAGATAGATAGATAGATAGACAGACAGACAGACAGACAGACAGACAGACAGACAGACAGACAGACAGACAGACAGACAGACAGACAAACTGATAGATACAGTGTATAGACAAACAGGTAGATATATAGATAAACAGACTTGCAGGTGGATATATAGACAGACATACAGACAGGTAGATCCATAGATAGATAGACAGACAGACTAATATAAATAGAAATAGGCAAACATGTAGATAAATAGATATTTAGACAGGCAGGTAAATATATAGACAGACTGGTAGTTATATAGACAGACGGATAGATATATAGATAGACAGAGAGGTAGATATAAAGATAGGCAGACAAACTGGAATATATAAAGACAGACATTCAGGTCGATATATAGATAGACAGCCAGGTAGATACATAGATAGACAGACACACAGGTAGATATAGATGGACAGTTTCAAATATAGACAGACAGTAGATATATAGACAGACAGACAGACAGACAGACTAATACTGTAGATATAGAAACAGGCAGATATGTACTGTAGATATATAGACATTCAGACAGACAGGTAGATATACAGAAAGACGGATGGATAAAGACAGACAGAGAAGTAGATATAAAGATAGGCAGACAAACTGGAATATATAAAGACAGACAGACATTCAGGTCGATATATAGATAGACAGCCAGGTAGAAACATAGATAGACAGACACACAGGTAGATATAGATGGACAGTTACAAATATAAACAGACAGTAGATATATAGACAGGCAGACAGTTAGACACACATGTAGATAGACAGATATATAGTCAGGAAGATCTATTAGTTATAGATAGATCGATTAGTCAATGGTTTATTTATAATGTAAAATGTAGATCAAAATAAATTGTGGCAATAAAGTGCATAATACCCCACTGATTAATTAATTAATAACCCATGGTAAATTATGAACAGAGTAAAATAGAGTAAAGGTAGATCATTCAGGACAATATTTACCAGAGTTAGGGAATGACTGGATTGTTTAAAGTTTTTATTTTGTGTCTATGTTTTTAGTGCAGCTGGCGGTGGAGGAGACACAGAAGGGGGCTTTCTTCAACCAGGGTCAGGCCTGCACCGCTGCATCACGAGTCTATGTCCAAGAGCCCGTTTATGAGGAGTTTGTGCGTCTCAGTGTGGAAAGAGCCAAGAATATAGTGATCGGAGACCCAATGGAGCCACGCACATCACACGGACCACAGGTAAGCAAGGAGCTTAAGACTGACACACAGGTAGATATAAAAACAGACGGGTAGATAAATAGATAGACATGCAGGTATGTATGCAGACAGAGAGATAGACAGGTAGATATATACCCAGACAGACAGGTAGATAGATATATAGATAAGCAGACAGGTAAATATAAAGAGAGGCAAATATACTGTAGACAGGCGGGTAGATATATGGTTAGAGAGACAGATAGACAGGCAGACAGGTAAGTATATTTACAGACAGGTAGATATATAGACAGACAGACAGGTAGATAGATATATAGATAGACAGACAGGTAGATATACAGAGAGTTATGTATACTGTAGACAGACAGGTAGATATATAGTTAGAGAGACAGATAGACAGGTCAGTATATTAACAGACATACAGACAGGTAGATATATAGACAGACAGACAGGTAGATAGATATATAGATAGACAGACAGATATACAGAGAGTTATGTATACTGTAGACAGACAGGTAGATATATAGTTAGAGAAACAGATAGACAGGTAAGTATATTAACAGACATACAGACAGGTAGATATATAGACAGACAGACAGGTAGATAGATATATAGATAGACAGACAGATATACAGAGAGTTATGTATACTGTAGACAGACAGGTAGATATATAGTTAGAGAGACAAACAGACAGGTAAGTATACTAACAGACATACAGACAGGTAGATATATAGACAGACAGACAGGTAGATAGATATATAGAAAGACAGATAGGTAGATATACAGAGAGTTATGTATACTGTAGACAGACAGGTAGATATATAGTTAGAGAGACAGATAGACAGGTCAGTATATTAACAGACATACAGACAGGTAGATATATAGACAGACAGACAGGTAGATAGATATATAGATAGACAGACAGATATACAGAGAGTTATGTATACTGTAGACAGACAGGTAGATATATAGTTAGAGAAACAGATAGACAGGTAAGTATATTAACAGACATACAGACAGGTAGATATATAGACAGACAGACAGGTAGATAGATATATAGATAGACAGACAGATATACAGAGAGTTATGTATACTGTAGACAGACAGGTAGATATATAGTTAGAGAGACAAACAGACAGGTAAGTATACTAACAGACATACAGACAGGTAGATATATAGACAGACAGACAGGTAGATAGATATATAGAAAGACAGATAGGTAGATATACAGAGAGTTATGTATACTGTAGACAGACAGGTAGATATATAGTTAGAGAGACAGATAGACAGGTAAGTATATTAACAGACATACAGACAGGTAGATATATAGACAGACAGACAGACAGGTAGATAGATATATAGATAGACAGACAGATATACAGAGAGTTATGTATACTGTAGACAGACAGGTAGATATATAGTTAGAGAGACAGATAGACAGGTCAGTATATTAACAGACATACAGACAGGTAGATATATAGACAGACAGACAGGTAGATAGATATATAGATAGACAGACAGATATACAGAGAGTTATGTATACTGTAGACAGACAGGTAGATATATAGTTAGAGAAACAGATAGACAGGTAAGTATATTAACAGACATACAGACAGGTAGATATATAGACAGACAGACAGACAGGTAGATAGATATATAGATAGACAGACAGATATACAGAGAGTTATGTATACTGTAGACAGACAGGTAGATATATAGTTAGAGAGACAGATAGACAGGTAAGTATATTAACAGACATACAGACAGGTAGATATATAGACAGACAGACAGGTAGATAGATATATAGATAGACAGACAGATATACAGAGAGTTATGTATACTGTAGACTGACAGGTAGATATATAGTTAGAGAAACAGATAGACAGGTAAGTATATTAACAGACATACAGACAGGTAGATATATAGACAGACAGACAGGTAGATAGATATATAGATAGACAGACAGGTAGATATACAGAGAGTTATGTATACTGTAGACAGACGGGTAGATATATAGTTAGAGAGACAGATAGACAGGTAAGTATATTAACAGACATACAGACAGGTAGATATATAGACAGACAGACAGACAGGTAGATAGATATATAGATAGACAGACAGATATACAGAGAGTTATGTATACTGTAGACAGACAGGTAGATATATAGTTAGAGAAACAGATAGACAGGTAAGTATATTAACAGACATACAGACAGGTAGATATATAGACAGACAGACAGGTAGATAGATATATAGATAGACAGACAGGTAGATATACAGAGAGTTATGTATACTGTAGACAGACGGGTAGATATATAGTTAGAGAGACAGATAGACAGGTAAGTATATTAACAGACATACAGACAGGTAGATACATAGACAGACAGACAGGTAGATAGATATATAGAAAGACAGATAGGTAGATAGGTATATAGATAGACAGGTAGATATACAGAGAGTCATATATACTGTAGACATACACGTAGATGAGCGATATCACACGAGTAGCAGTGTGCTATGGCTGTATATCAGCACTGGGGGGAGTCGTGCGCCCCACCAGTGCTGATTTACAGCAATAGCACACTGCAATTCGTGTTATATTGCGTTTATACAACAGTTTGAAGGCACAGTCTTGTACATTTAAAAATGAAAATCAAACACAGAGAGTCTAAAACCCTTTTGTATTAGGAACTACTTTCTTCCGCCATTCATTCACATCTGCAGCTGACGTCAGAACAGCAGAAGCCGTTACTAATTCACCAACGTCACTTTAGAGCTAGTGTTTGAATGATTCTCTATAGCGTAATGTGAAGCGCGCTTCTGGTGTGTGACCCCCTTAAGGTGATGACAAAACAGCAAATTTTGCTCACATTTTAAGATTATAAGGCTGAACGTGACATGAAATGCCATCCATCTACAGAGATTTCTCACCAGACTGCTGTTGTGTTTGCGATAAGGAGGGACAAGGCTGAATCCAGCTTCTTGTTCGCAGCTTCTTATTGACTCTATCCGGTCCACCTTAAAAACCACGAGGCTTCCACTTTTTAGCTTTTTATTCGCGCTCAGAGAACACACTGAGCAAGGGCTTATTATGCGGTTCTGGCGCCATCTTGTTGATAGACAACATCAACTGTCTTTGGCCGCCGACGAGGTTTCAGAAATTGTAAATGTTTTTGAATAGGCACTATTCTTACAAATAAACTGCATAGTCGCAATCCAAACAACTACATTCTTGAGTAAAAAGCCTCAAAAGTACATTTTGTTGTCTAACAGATATATATTCACTGTACATTCAGGTAGATATATTGGCAGACATACCGACAGACAGTGTGATATTTAAAACGTGAAACTTGTGAGATTTTAGCGTGAATAAAAGTGATGTGTAACTTTATGTGAAACGTAAGCCGTGTAGGGAGACGGGTGCCAATTTATTTTGGGTTTATCCCTTTTAAGTTTTCTCCTGTTTCGGGTTTAGCCAGGGAGTGAGGTAAGAGCATTGTCATTGACTTAAGTTTTTTTAGTATTAGTAAATATAGGACTTGTCTATTTAGGAAGTTTTTGTTTTGTTTATTATTTTTGCCTTACCCTCTCCTGACGATTTTGGCAAGGAAAGTTTTCATTTAAGTATTTCTTTGTTTTGTTTACCCTTTCTGGACCTGTAAAAAAATAATAATAATAAGTTAAATCGTGAATAAAAGAAAACATTTTCCTTTTGAAATCTTTTTTTTTTTCCCTGAGTTTTCTTTTTCCTTATATTTGAAGTGAAAGTATGCTGGGATAAAGAAAAAGGAGATTCTCTACACCATGCACATTATTGAAAATTTATTTATGCATTTATTTATTATTATTAATTCGAACTAATTAAAGTAGATTTTTAAATTTATTTTTTTTAATAATTTAATTTTTGTTGTTGTTGTTGTTGTTGTGTTACCTTTTCTCCGAACACCTAGTAAGGAGGCTAAATGTAACATTTTTAATTTGAACAAATTAAATTTGATTTTTTTTTATTTTTCTTAATTTTTTTTGTTGTGTTAACTTTTCTCCCAACGCCTAGTAAAAAGGCTAATTGTGACATAAGTAATTCGAACAAATTAAATTGGATTTTTTAATTTATCTTAATTTTTTTGTGTTACCTTTTCTCCGAACACCTAGTAAGGAGGCTAAATGTAACAATTGGGGTCTCGTCCGGGATGAATCCAGGACCTCTCGAAATTCTGATGAAGGCAAAAAGTGAATGTATATTTGTTGTTGTTGTTGCTATTATAAACAACTCTTATTGTTTATAATTTTAGACAGACAGACTGGTATAGAATAACACAAGAATATAGTGATTGGAGACCCAATGGAGCCACCCACATCACACAGACCACGAGTTAGCATAGATCTTTAGCTTAACCTCTTCAGTTATATGTCAGCGGAGTGGCATGATTTTACTTTAAACGGGAATTATTATGCAAAATCACTGTTTAAACACAGTTCAAATGGTAAAAATGTATTAATTGTATTTTTATAATTACAATTGATGAAAACAGTCTGCAGAAACACTTTGATGGACATTCTCCCTTTGTACGTGTCATCAGAGGGGGAAAGCCCCGCCCACTAGTGACCCTCTCTCACTCATTACAATAGGAGGTTAGTCTTGTTTTTCAATCTGCCACTATGCTGACACACAGGCATTGTAGCTCCGCCCTCTTTTGAAAAGAGCACAATCTCATTTGAATTTAAAGCGACAGTCACCAAAACATCACAATTAGGGTCAAAGCCTACAAGACATTATTTGTGTGCATGATGTGTTTGTGCTCTTCAGATCGACCAGCATCAGTTTGAGAAGATCCTGGCCTTGGTGGATTCTGGGAAGAAGGAAGGGGCGAAGCTGGAGTTTGGTGGTTGTGCAGTAGAGGACAGAGGTCTGTTTATTCATCCCACCATCTTCTCTGATGTCAAAGACCACATGCGAATCGCTAAAGAAGAGGTACAACAACGCTTCTGTCATCTGTGCTGTAGTGTGTTCAGTTTAATGAGTCCAATTTAAAACAACTTATACAGATAGTGTGTGGATGTTTTTTCTTTCTCTCTTAAAATTAATAATTTTTTATTTCTATTTATAAACCTGTAGTTGTCCTATATTTAGGGTTTTAAATTGTATATTAACAAATGTACAAAAACAAATTATTGTTTTACCTACACTGTAAACAATCTGCCAATTAATATTTTTAAATATGTATTTAAAAAGTATTAAAAATAAATTTTCTTGCACTGTAAAAAAATACACTCACCGGCCACTTCATTAGGTACACCTTTCCAACTGCTCGTTAACGCAAATCTCTAATCAGCCAATCACATGGCAGCAACTCAGTGCGTTTAGGCATCTAGACATTATCAAGACCATCTGCTGCAGTGCAAGCCGAGCATCAGAATGAGGAAGAAAGGTGATTTAAGTGACTCTGAACGTGGCATGGTTGTTTGTGTCAGACGGGCTGATCTGAGTATTTCAGAAACTGCTGATCTACTGGCATTTTCACGCACAACCATCACTAGGCTTTACAGAGAATGGTCTGAAAAAGAGGAAATGTCCAGTGAGCGGCAGTTTTGTGGGCGCAAATGCCTTGTTGATGTCAGAGGAGAATGGCCAGACTGGTTCCAGCTGATAGACAACAGTATAGATGTCTAAGGCAACAGTAACTCAAATAAGGTCTGCAGAAAAGCATTTCTGAACACACAACACGTCCAACCTTGAGGCAGATGGGCTACAGCAGCAGAAGACCACACCGGGTTTCACTCCTGTCAGCTAAGAACAGGAAAGAGGCTACAATTCGCACAGGCACACCAAAACTGGACAATAGACGATTGGAGAAGCGTTGCCTGGTCTAATGAGTAGGCCCACACGGAATATGCTCGCGGAGAATTACGCAGATTTTTTAGCCCATCATTGATTCTGTTTATTTACTTGTGTAAATGTGAGTACATCTATATTTATTCAGTTTTTAAATTAATTACAGCAATATTATTGACTAATATGAAAATATTTATATCATTTATTTACAATATTCTAAATTGTACAGTATTTGTAATGTAATTTTTTCTGTCTTCTAGTAGATATATTATATGAGAGACTTGCTTTTTTTACCAAATAAAGTGTAGCTTATTGGATTTGCATTGTAAACATTAAAAAGCTATTACTTTTTATTTCATATATTAAGGTTTTAGTTATTATACTCCTAAAATCATTTGCATAAATCCACAGATTTTTAACTAAATTCTGCGCAGAAATACCAAAATTGTTCGCAGATTCCGTCTGGCCCTATTGATGAGTTTCGATTTCTCCTGTGACATGTGGATGGTCAGAATTTGGCATCAACAATGTGAAAGCATTGATTCATCCTGCCTTGTATCAATGGTTCAGGCTGGTGGTGGTAGTGGTGTAATGGTGTGGGGGATATTTTCTTGTACACACTTTGGGCTCATTAGTGCCAATTGAGCATTGTGTCAACACTACAGCCTACCTGAGTACTGTTGCTGACCATGTCCATCCCTTTATGACCACAGTGTGCCCATCTTCTGATGGCTACTTCCAGCAGGATAACGCACCATGTCATAAAGCGTGAATCATGTCAGACTGGTTTCTTGAACATGACAATGAGTTCACTGTACTCAAATGGCCTCCACAGTCACCAGATCACCTTTGAGAGCACCTTTCGGATGTGGTGGAACGGGAGATTCACATCATGGATGTGCAGCCGACAAATCTGCAGCAACTGTGTGATGCTATCATTCAACATGGAGCAAAATCTTGGAGGAATATTTCCAGCACATTGTTGAATCTATGCCCAGAAGGATTAAGGCAGTTCTGAAGGCAAAAGGGGGTCCAACACGGTACTAGTAAAGTGTACCTAATAAAGTGACCAGTGAGTGTATTTGTTAACTAACATTTTAAAGTACATCTTAAAAAACATTTAAAATGTATTTAAAATGAATAGTATGTATAATAATAATAATTACAATAGAATATTATTAAAAGTACTTTTATTGTGATTCACAGTTTATTTATGGTTATACAGATCTTGATTTCTGTTGTGTATTGACTTTTGATGTAAAAAATGTACCTCTACAGATTAACAAAGTGACTTTCACTGTAGTTGTTTGAAAGCATTTTTTTATGAATAAATAATTTATAAAGAAATAACTCTTTAAAATGATTAAATAAAAGTGCTGGCACTTTATTCCCAGGTTTTTGTACTGTCATTTACAACCCCAACCCAGACAATATATCACTTAAAACTATTAAAATGACAATAAAAGTCACGTTTTAACATCACAAGTTGTTGGAGGGAAAATAAAGTTCTCATAATGCAATTCAAAAGTATAAATACTCATAATAGAGCTTAAGATGGCAGGTATCTGTATTTGTGATCTGTGGCGCCACCTGCTGGAGCAATTTGGCAGCGCAGATTTTGATTATTAGATTATTGCTGAGATTTGCCTGATAATTAGCTTTATTAGAAAAATAATAACTCGTCTTTCAGAAATCAGTAATAATAATTTAGCTCATTTTTCAACCCAATCCCTTTTTAATTACATTTGTGTGTGTGTGTGTGTGTGTGTGTGTGTATGTGTGTCTCTCTCTGTGCATGTGTTTATCCGTCTGTCTGTTTTGTGTGTTTGTTTGTGTGTGTGCGTCTGCTTGTGTGCATACGTGTGTGTTTCAGATCTTCGGGCCGGTTCAGTGCATCATGAAGTTTGAGTGTCAGCAGGATGTGATTGACAGGGCAAACAGCTCTCAGTTCGGCCTGACCGCAGCTGTGTTCACGCGGGACGTCCAGCGCGCCATGAGTGTGTCTGCAGCTTTGGAGGCGGGAACCGTCTGGTAGAACAATCAATAACACAACTTCACTTTTAAACCGGAAAAATACAACTGCTTACATTTTAATAACGCACTATACTGTATATATATTTATTAAAAAATATATTAAAGTGACATTTCAAGGTTTAACTAGGTTAATTAGGTTAACTAGACAGGTCAGGGTGATTAAGCAAGTTATTGTAGAACAGGGGTGGCCAACCCTGTTCCTGGAGAGCCACCTTCCTGCAGATTTCAGTTGCAACCTCACACATATCAAACACACCTGCCTGTAATTATCACGTGGGGTTCAGGTCCTAATTAATTGGCTCAGGTGTGTTTCATATGGGTAGCAACTGAAATCTGCAGGAAGGTGGCTCTCCAGGAACAGGGTTGGCCACCCCTGTTGTAGAACAATGGTTTGTTCTGTAGACTGTCGAAAAAAATTGCTTATAAGGGCTAATAATTTGAGAGGGTGCTCGCTGCAGAGCCATTTGAGGAGAGCTGAGCTCCAGCGAGGGGGAGCATGAGCTGTCGCTCCTCCTCCTGTAAGCTGTTTTAATGTGTACACCAACCCCACCCCTAACCCTACCCCCAGTGACATCACTCGTAGAAGAAGTGCAAAAAAGGTGGAGCTCAAGCTTAAGCTCCCCCTTGTGGAGCTCACCTCTCCTCAAATGACTCTGCAGCGAGCACCACTTGAATAATTTTGACCTTAAAGTGGTTCATAAAAAATTAGAAACTGTTTTTATTTTAGCCGAAATAAAACAAATAAGACTTTCTCCAAAAGGAAAAATATTATCAGACATACTGTGAAAATATCCTTTCATTCATTAATTTTCTTTTAGGCTTAGTCCCTTTATTTTATATATATCTGTCTGTGAATGGACTCATCTGATCATCATTTAGCAGACCTTAAAGCTGCTAAACTCTTTCATTCCACTATCCTCCTTTAAAAATTCAATCAGTCAGTAATATAATGGCACGTTTCCATTGAGTGGTGTGGTACGGTTTGGTTTGGTATGCTTTTATGGCTGTTTCCACTTTCAAAAGGCGTACCGAACCGTACCGTACCACTTTTTAGGCACCCTTTCGAAAGGGTACCAAAAGGCAGAGATAAACGCTATTGGTTTACAGAGATACGTCATTCGCTTGCGCAACAAGCCAGAATGAAAACACTGTCAAAAGGGGTACAGAACCAAACCGTATCATACCATTTTTTCGGCACCCTTTAAAAAGGGTACCAAACATGAGAAAGGGTACCAAAAGGCGCAGCTGAACGCTATTGGTTTACAGAGATACGTCATTCGCTTACGCAACAAGCCAGAATGAAAATAAAAAACCTGCCATGTTTAAAATACACACGCAGCAGATAGATTACAGCTGAATTATATATACATAAACAAACCATGGTCAATCCAGGCTCAAACAAACCTCGTCGTCGTCTTGATGAACAGCCACAAAGTCATGGAGTAGAGCAGAATCTATCCTGTGCCTCGTAGTTTTTTACTAACTAGTTTTACTTCGAGTCTGTAGCCCGAGCGTTTTCGCTTTCTTGTTTGCGCTGTTACTCTCTCATGCGCAAGCAGGAGAATGAAAACAAAGAAAGCACTATTTTTAAATATTTTTATTTTATTTTTTTTTTATTTTTTTGGCAACAGAGCCGTGACGTCAACACACAGAATCTGTCGGCACAGTTCAGCACGGTTGTCTAACAGTGCCGAGAACGGTTTATAATCGTGCCGCGCTGTTCCAGACTCAGTGGGGAAACAACCGTAACCGTACCAAAGTGTTCTTAGAACGGTTCAGCACGATAGTGGAAAAGCGACTATTGTAAATGCAATTGACTAACCTGGTTAAATTAAGGTTATTATTATTATTTTGATAGTAAAACCCAAGCTTAACTCCCAATTTGGGACCCAAATTTGCTACATGTGCTATAAAGGAACGTAAAAAGCCTGATACACATACTTATACACAGAAAGGCCTACTGGCCCAGCTGGGGCTCAAACCAGTGTGTTTGCTGTCTTGCTGTGATGCGAAAGTGCTAACCACTGAGCAACCGTGCAACCCCATTTTACTTTCATACACATTTATTTTAAAGTTGCACAGCTCTTTTACCTCTCTAACCCAAAAGTATGAAGTGTCTAGTACAGGGGTTCCCAAACTTTTCAGCCCACGACCCCCAAACTGACAATGCCAGTGACTCCCAACCCCCAATATTTTCTGAGGTGGTTATAAATACAGAAACCTTGCATGCAATGGCGCACACACTCCAATTGACTGAAGTCTATTCTTCGTTTATTTTTTTTATGGATGTCAGTGCTGTAAACGGGCCGGAACATTTAACCTGGTGTTATAAAGTCAAGCTGCTGCATCTGATGCTATTGGTGTGTCTTTAATATAATGTAGTTACCTCAGGGGTTCAAATCCAACAGAACTAGTAAGCTACTATAGTAACTATATAGTAACTATAAACGACTATTTTTTCCTCTTCAGTAGGTTATGGATAAAATATGGTAGTTCTTATGGTTTATTAAATCTAAATAGATTTTTTGAAATCACCAGGCGACCCCCCCTTCATTGTCCTGCGACCCCTTGGTGGGTCCCGACCCCCACTTTGAGAACCACTGGTCTAGTAGATGGTGAAATATGAGCTGTCAGAAGTTTTAATAAATTACATTTGCAAATACTGATCAAGTATAAGAAGGAATTATTCACTATTAATAGTGTCTTTTGAGTTATATATAGCAAATATATGCAAAAATGGCATGAAGCAGTGACAGAACAGGTATTGTATTGTGTGTGTTGTCCATCTGAAGTCCATCGCTCATGTTTGTTTGTTCTGCAGGGTGAACTGCTACAACGCATTACATGCTCAAACTCCATTCGGAGGATACAAGATGTCTGGAAACGGCCGAGAGCTGTGAGTGCTGAAGCTTCAACTGTTACAGGACTGATTTGATCAATTTTACATGCAATGTGTGTGTGAAAACGTAAAATTCTGTAGTTCAGTTAGT
Organism: Danio rerio; assembly: GCF_049306965.1. Lineage (NCBI taxonomy): Eukaryota > Metazoa > Chordata > Actinopteri > Cypriniformes > Danionidae > Danio > Danio rerio. Next base: position 9,602,333 of record NC_133182.1, on the reverse strand, counting down.
TGCGGTTTAAAGGTCAAATGAAATGAAAATACATTTTTTTAGATGCTAGTATCAGTGCTGTTCGTTTTTAAGATATCTATAAGCTAGTGTGCTCCAAAACGAGATAATTAATTGATATACACATGTAAGGCTTGCAGTTCGTCACTTCCACCTATATGGAGCAATGATTTTATTCATGTCACCTCACTCAGCGATGCAATGGCAGACACAATGCATTCAATGCAGTGAGTGACGTCACTGTGACGGGTAGGGTTAGGGGTGGGGTTAGGTGAGCGCATTAAAAATCATTGGATGCAGCTCAGAGTGCACTGCAGCAGGTCTGCATCCAGACCTCTCTCCATTTGCGCCCACAGAACTGCCGCTCACTAGATATTTTCTGTTTTTTGGACCATTCTCTGCAAAGCCGAGAGATGGCTGTGCGTAAAAATGCCAGTAGATCAGCTGTTTCTGAAATACGGGTGTACCTAATAAAGTGGCCAGTGAGTGTATGCACCTATAATATGTCGACAGAATGCAGGTTGATGTGTTTACAATGTGTGTTGCAAAAATCTAGCCATGTCAAAATGGTAATGCTCAGGCTAAGCACTTTTATCTATGATTAAATCTACGAGTGTCCAGCAGGTGGAGCCGCAGACTAATTGGTGTGTGTGAAAACCATAGACTGTAAAAGATATGGACGTAGTATCCGTGACGTCACCCATAGGTTTATGAAGAACCCAAAAGAAGCTACCAGTAGGCGTGGCCCACCGTCGCTATTTTGTTCGCACGTCATGCACCAACCGGGGCATTCCAAATAAGGGCAAAGAGGCGGAGCTACAGATACCTGCTGGCATTCTGCGTAGACAGACTTTCCTATGGGAGAACGCTTAATACTTCATTATCTGCGACTCGTTTGTGTTCTGACCGCATGTGCTTGGCTGTACACTATATTAATGAAATGTTTAGAAACTTTTAAAAACACTACTGTAATACATTGAGCCATTAAACATAGTCCTTATGACATTTTTCAAACGCAAATCACTTCCAAACACTTCAAATATAGTTTGTGATAGTAAATGCAGGGCTATTGATGAAATCCAGGCAGAACACTGTATGACAACACTTCAGATGACTGTTCTAGAGCCTACAGCTAATCAATCTGTCAGGTTCTGGAGTGCATTACAGCTCTAAATATAAATATAAACGATAAATGATCTTAAATAAAACAAATACATGTATAGAGATGGTGAATAAGTATATAATTTCACTCACCTGGGAAATGGAGGACACGTGAATGCAATGTGAGCACAATTAGGTGCACACAGCATGCCATATCATTTGATAATTGTATGAAATAATTCCAAAAGGCGACTGACTGTGTAAAGCCACATAAAAACAAAACAAAAATACGATGAAAATGCAGAGTTCAGCAGCTAATCAGCTGGAATCAGCTGAGGTGAAGTGACGGCGACCAGCGAGACCTAGCTGTCACTCAACTGGCCATGCCCTTAATTATGCAAACTTAATATAACCTAATATAAAGGAAACGGATGAGTTGTAAAAAAAATTCACCCCCCTCACAGTTCTTATGAAGGGTAATATTAGCTTTATGAACCAAAATCATTTTTTGTGCCAGGCTGTAAACACCTTTTTTCTGCTGTAGAGTTGGCCATTTCAACAGTAGGGTCAATGGAAATTTGCTCTATATGGAGCCAGAACTAGCGGACATTCGATGAATTTCAGTTTCATTTGCTTCCGTACTGGCTTCCTGAGGGAAAGCGGGAGGATACCACTTGGTGAAAACGTAGTATTCTGTAATTTGTGTATTCTGCATTTACTGATTGTCTAAGGGGGTGATCACCAAACTTATTTCTGGAGGGCCGGTGTCCTGCAGATTTTAGGTCCAACCCTAATCAAACACACCTGAACAAGCTAATCAAGGTCTGACTAGGTGTACTTGAAACATCCAGGCAGGTGTGTTGAGGCAAGTTGAAGCTAAACCCTGGAGGGACACCGGCTCCAGGACAGAGATTGGTGATTTGGTGATTTCAGTCATCATAAAGTAGACATCTAAACAGTAGTTTACACCACTGATTGTGTGTTTGTGTATTGCATGTGTGTGTGTGTGTGTGTGTGTGTGTGTGTGTGTGTGTGTGTGTGTGTGTGTGTGTGTGTGTGTGTGTTCCTGCAGGGGTGAATATGCATTGGCGGAATACACCGAGGTCAAAGCCATCACTATCAAACTCAGCGAGCAGCTCAGACTGTGATCTGACAAACACCGCGGATCGACACACTCTCGCTTCACCGTCACTCTGTTTATTTCATGTAGATGTGCTGTACAGATTTGAAAGAAAACTCCTTTTATGTGTATTTAATTTGAATGTTTTAATATCGAGCATAGTCATACGTCATCTCTCAATATTTACTAATATAAAGATATATATATATCCGTGTTGTGCTTTTTGTAGGGTTTTTGCTTTAGATTCACATGCAAAACATTGTTGCTTGTTTTACAACAAAACACATGCAAGATTTGCATTTTTTGTTTGCTTTGAATGTTTAATTCTACCTAAACGTCTCGTGTCATGGCAGCTAAGCGCAAACATAAGTTACCAAGGATAGTCTGTAATGTGTAAAAAATTTATTTTGGATGGGCTTTATTAAATCATCCTGCCTTAATGATCTCAGCCTGAAATTTAAGCATATCTACATCTGCTGAATGATGCACCGTATATGTGTTTCCCTGCATATTTTAATGCATGACAAGCATTAAAATCGATCTCCTTTTCCAAATGTACATTACACACCTTATGACAGGTGATTTGATGTTAATTGCTTAAAATATATTGCTTACTTTGACTTATTAAATAGCTATTGATTGAAACCAATCAGAATCAATGAATCAATAAATATAAATCCATATGAATTCATTGTTTGTCTTTTTTTAAAATTCATTCAAACATTCATTCTCCTTTCGGCTTAGTCCCTTTATTAATCAGGGGTCGCCACAGCGGAATGATCCGCCAACTTATCCAACATATGTTTTACGCAGCGGATGCCCTTCCAGCTGCAACCCATCACTGGGAAACAACCATACACTCTTATTCACACACATTCACTACGGACAATTTAGCTTACCCAGTTCACCTGTGGGGGACTTGTGGGGGAAACTGGAGCACCCGGAGGAAACCCACGCGAACACGGGGTGAACATACAAACTCCACACAGGAATGCCAGCTGCCCGAGCTGAGGCTTTAACCTGGGACCTTCTTGCTGTGAGGCAACAGCGCTACCCACTGTGCCACTGGGCAACTTCTTTTTTAAAATGTTTTAGTTAAAAATTGATTCTTCTTGGTCTCTATGAAAGTACTTTTTGAAATTTTCACAGGTCAGGTTTACAGTAGGTGTAGACAAAGTGACTTTCCCATTGTGTTTTTGTGTTATTATTACTTATTGGGCCTAAATCCTCCCCACAGCAGATCTAACAACTCAATCTACAATTAGAGGGATACAAAGTTAGCATTAGCTCTACTATAAAAGATCTGGGTGTCATATTAGACAGCATTTTAATTTTTGAAAATCATATATCCACTGTCACAAAAACTGCCTTCTTTCATCTGAGAAATAGTTATGAAATATGCTATCCATCTCAGATGCAGAAAAGCTAGTCCATGCTTTTATGACTTCTAGGCTGGATTACTGTAATGCTCTATTTGCTGGCTGCCCAGCGTCCTCTATTAACAAACTTCAGCTAGTACAAAATGTAGCTGCCAGAGTTCTTACCAGGTGTAGAAAATATGATCATATCACCCCAATTTTATCCTCCTTACACTGGCTGCCTTAGTTTCGTATTGAATTTAAAATATTACTTCTCACCTATAAAGCTTTTAAAAATCTAGCTCCTGTTTACCAATGCAACCTTCTCTTTTGCTACAGTCCAACTCGCTCTTTAAGATCTCATAACTCAGGGCTTCCAGTAGTACCTAGAATAGCAAAGTCAAGTAAAGGAGGTCGAGCCTTCTCATTTATGGCTCCCAAACTCTGTATTAGCCTTCCTGATAATGTCTGGGGCTCAGACACACTCTCTCAATTAAAAACTAGATTAAAGGCCTATCTTTTTAGTAAAGCATACACTCAGTGCATCACCAGTGCAGCGGTGTGATACATGAATGTGCCCCACACAGGTTTCTGCATCTTGTTTATATACACTATGAACAGCAGCTACGCTAATTATTCTCTTTATTATCTATTTCCACCTGGGGAGACTAATCCCGAGGCCCTCAAACTATGCAGCACCACTGATTCGATCCAAGACCAGCAACGAGATGATCCCAAGTTTTCATAATCCTGGACCAGGCCGTATCCTGAGTAACTCTTGCGGCGGTCATGGAGGAGTGGAGAGCATGAAGGCTGATTTATACTTCTGCGTCAAACACCAGCGTATGCTACGGCGATGACGCATAGCCCTTCGCCGTCGGCGTCGCTGACGTGCACCTATCAAAAAACGGTACTACACGTCGCAACGACGAGTAGCGCAAGCTCTGTGATTGGTCAGCTTAGTAGCCTTGAAGGAGCGATTGTTTACAAGTGTGGAGTCCCGTGAAGGAGCTCCGGATGGAAAGTTTTGTTTTGTATTTACCTCATAGTTAAAGTTGTTGCACGCCCGCCAGTTCCTAACTAAAAATGAGCGAGTTTGAGCCACTTGTACATCCCGGAAGTGTTTAGGAAAAGCAAAACAGCAGCGAAGAAACTCGTCACAGAGAAACATTTACACCTCACTGCCAACTAGCGTTTCGGAAGTGTAACGCAGACCAACAGAGACAGAGCGCAGAAATATAAATGCACAGCTACGCG
>NC_133182.1:9580000-9592500 GCF_049306965.1 Danio rerio | reverse complement strand
ATACTATTTTGGCTATTGTTGTTATCTATGAATTTTCAAATGTACTTTTTTGGTTATGATGACCATCCGACAGTCTATTTTAGCTAAAAATAGTGCTTAAAATATGTGTTAACAAATAAATACAAATTAATTATAATTCCTGAAATTATTTGGAATTATTAAAGATTATTAAAAATTTGGGTCCCATGGCCAAACCAGTTGAGAACCACTGCTTTAAACTCTCTTGAATCTCTTTGAAAACCCATGCAAATGATAACACTTCCATCTGTCATGGTTCTACTTTGCAATGACTCCACAAATGTCATGCATTCTCAATTGTTGTGCTGATCAACTATAATCCCTTAACATTGCATATCCTGCGATGTGACTATTGCGGACACACACATTGCGATATCGATGTCAAAACGATATATTGTGCAGTCCTACTTCCTTAATTGTTTTCCAGCCTTTTTGAGTTTCTTCTATTCAACACTGAAGAAGATATTTAGAAAAATGCCACTGACATCCATAGTATATATAGTATTAGTATTAGTATGCTCTCAACATTCTTCCAAAAAGATCTGCTCTTGCGTTGAGAAAGAAACCCAACCATGTCTGGAACAAGTGAAGACTGCATTAATGATTACAGAATTGTAATTTATTAATGAACTATCCCTTTTAATTAGGAAAATAAAGAGTCAAAATGTGTCTGGTCGTACCAGCGCTGCAGAGGTCTCTCATTTAAAATCAATCAGTTACTTACGAGATATACTATTTATTCATAAGGTTTTAATTTTATTTGTTTATCCGTCAGGCTATAGTGATTATAGAATATATTGAATTTTAGAATATTTATTAATGATGTATGCAATGATTACAGAATAACAAAAAAAAATGCAAAGAATGGCAATCACTGATTTTTGAAATCACCTTAAACAATTGCAAAAAGAGACTGAAATGGCAGAAGCGCAGCTTCGTCTGGCGAAGGAACAACTGACTCTGACCAAACTGCAGCAAACCAAGGCCAATGACTTGAGATCCGCCTCCTAAAGGATACGCTCAGACAAGCTGGTTTCTCCACATCAGATGAGGAAGTCTGAAATGATTGTGGAGTTTTTGACATTAAGTCTTTTTTTTATTTACATCTATATTTGAAACTTATTATTAATATTGTCAATGTACAGTGTTGTAGGTCTCAGATGAGCGGACTGTTGAAAGAGGATGGGGTGGGGTTTTTCTTATTTTTCTTATTTATTATTATTATTTTAATAATTATAAAATTTTCTTAGTTTTCATTTCAAACAAAAAAAGTTATATTGGCCCCACGCTGGCTATTCTACTTGTCGCTCTTTACATATCTATAGTTCTATATTGTGATGTCGTATGCTGTTTGAGCACTGGTTATCCACATTTAGTAATCCTGAAAAGTTCCTATGCGGATCAGTTTGATCCAATCCGATGTTGCTTTGAAAAACTGTCTCAAAAAGTAAGCTGGATTACGTGATCACGGATCGCAAAAACAGGATTACTAAATCCGGATCAATTTTATCCGGATTAAACCCTTTGAAGAACCGGGCCCAGGGCATTAATCGAAACATACTTGCATGATCTTTGAAAGGCTGTCAGGGGCTTTGTCTTTGTCATACTTATTGCCTTTATATTGGAGTGTATTTATTTATTTATATAATTTATTTGTTTATCCCCCCTCCCTCCTTCTTTTTATTTTTATTTATTATTATTATTTATATTTATTTATTTATTTTTTCTTTAAGCTGTCACTATTATTTATCTATTATAATAATTTATACCTACTATTTTTTTTTCTTTCTAATTGTTTCCTTTTTTTGTGGTTGTAAACATTCTAAGAATGTTATTTGTATACTATGTTTCTAAAAACTTTAATAAAAACACAGTAAAAAAACAAAACAATTGTAGTAAAACTTGATGCATAAATTCATTGGGAATGCTTATGTAACAGTATGCTATAACATCTGTTTATATTTTCCAAAACAACTCACCACAGAGTTAAAGAAGGCATATTTTGCCCCTTTTACAAGATGCAAAATAAGCCTCTGTTGTCCTAAAAGTGTGTTTGTGAAGTTTCAGCTCAATACCAGACAAAAAATGTTTTATAACTCTCTGAAACTTTAATACAAGTGGTGCTGTTTTGGTGACTGTCACTTTAAATTCAAATGAGATTTGTGCTCTTTTCAAAACAGGGCGGAGATGTCAGCATAGTGGCTAATTCAAAATAGTGATGGGAAGTTGGCATCATTTTACTCGCTCAGACCTTTGAGTCTCATTCATTGAGATGAACTAATCTTTTTTCGAGTCATTTCATTCAATTTGCCAAAATAATATTAAAATGTTATGAGTTTTTTACAAACTCATCTACAGCTAGCCCAAACATTAGCTATGTTTCCATCCACCTATTTTTATGCGCATTTTGCATATGCGCATAAAAAAAAAACGGTTGATGGAAACGACATGATGGGCATAAATTTCGAAAATTCGCATAAAAAAAACCTATGCACATAACTGAGTAGGATAAACTTTTTATTCAAAAGGAAAAGATGCGCATAAACTACAATGGAAACACTTTTACCGCACAAACTCCAGCATGCGCATTAAAAAAGCTCATGTGATTTTGTTAAAAGAGATGTTTTTATTAGATGTTTTTAAGAAACCATCAGGCTGAGCACACTGTAAAACATCAGAAACGTTGTTTTGGTCATTATAAAACGCCTTACCGTTTCAGAATTAGTGTTGTTATATTATTATTGACCTCCAGAATCGAGAGCGTCTGTGCTTCGCATCTGACACCTTCAAATGCCACTGCGCGTTCAGTGCATGTCAGGATTGTTTCTGAGGCGCAAGTGATTTATTAGATGAAGAACAGATTGACGCAGCTTCTCCAATCGCAGCAAATTCCATTTTTACTGTTGATATTTGGCACCAGTTAATCAGGAAGTGACGATTTTGTTCGCTCTGACTTGTTGGATGGAAACGCTGTTTTATTTAGCGCCTGTCAGTTAATGTGATAATCCAGTTTTGCGCACAAAGTTCATTCACATTTTTGGATGGAAACATAGCTACTGATCACACTACAAACAACTCATAACTAGAATGCTAGTGACCTTATTCTTCAATGCGTAAGTGTGCTCGTTTTTGCAATTGTTTTAGAATTTCCGATTTAATTATCTATGGAAGAAATGACTAGGAATAATAAACGCCAGGAAATGGTGTTTGCATGATTATACAGACAAAGTAGAATAATATATAATAAGAAAATATCAGTTTGAACATCAAGCAACAGAACAAGCTGTTTTTAACATTTAAAAATGAATGGAAGTTAATGAGACCGAAAGTCTTAAGCCAAAAAGATCCAAATGGCTGCGCCCGCTCATACACAAAGAATAAGGTGAATAAGAAAGAGAAAATAATCATTTATGGTTTACCTGGTCTTTTGTCTGTGATTATGTCAGCTCACCTCTTCTGACAGGTCTTCAAATTTGAGTGGTTCTTTTACGTCACACTGACAGTCCCATATAAGCTTAAACAATGCACACAGTCTGAGCTAAAAGGAGGCACGACTAGCTCACTCCTCTAGTCCCCTGGTTTTTCAGTCATTTGTTTATCACGTGATTGCGAGAGATGATTCAAATCGAGGACTCGAAAAAAGAACGAATCAAATCCTTTTCCTGCTCTGACTGCATATGATTGGCTTCTGTCTTTCACATGATGAACGAGCGACACAAACCGAGGATTCAAGAAATGAACGAATTAAATCCTTTTCCTGCTCTGACTGCATATGATTGGCTTCTGTCTTTCACATGATGAACGAGCGACACAAACCGAGGATTCGAGAAATGAACGAATCAAATCCTTTTCCTGCTCTGACTGCATATGATTGGCTTCTGTCTTTCACATGATGAACGAGCGACACAAACCGAGGATTCGAGAAATGAACGAATCAAATCCTTTTCCTGCTCTGACTGCATATGATTGGCTTCTGTCTTTCACATGATGAACGAGCGACACAAACCGAGGATTCGAGAAATGAACGAATCAAATCCTTTTCCTGCTCTGACTGCATATGATCGGCTTCTGTCTTTCACATGATGAACGAGCGACACAAACCGAGGATTCGAGAAATGAACGAATCAAATCCTTTTCCTGCTCTGACTGCATATGATTGGCTTTTGTTTTTCACATGATGAATGAATGACTCAAACCTGATAGAAGACTCAAAAGAAACTAATCTTCTACTCCACCTGCACAAATGTGCGGATGAACAAATCACTCCCTGAGAGGACTCCTCCTTCTCGAGTCATACAAAATATTTGTTCAAAATGAACGAATCGTTCAAGAACGACCTATATGTAATTTAAATTAGTACTAACGTTATCCCTGCGTAAAACTGAAAATGTCAAAAGAGGTGGGTCCGAAGAAAGCAGTCTATGGAGACTACGGTGTTCATTTGTGCATCTAAAACTCCACATTTGTATTCTTCTTAGTCGCTGACATATTCAGCAGGTAAAAACTCTAATGGCAGATCGCTGCTTCTCACTCAGGGCTGCTTATGCTAATAGGGTAGAGATGGTCACTAGTGGGCGGGGCTTTCCCCCTCTGACACATACAAAGGAAGAAAGTCAATGAAAGTTTTTCTGCAGACTGTTTTAATCAAGTCTGATTATAAAAATAAATTAGAGGACGACTATATTCACAAACTGTTCCCCCACAGTTTTATGCTCTCCTAAGGCTGCAGGACAAGTAAGAATGTTGCGTGACCTACAGTGTGCTCGCAAAGGCTTTGGATATAGACACACTAGGTTAGGGGCGAGTTCCACCAGCTGTATTTTTCGGTTTTCTATTATCATAGTGTAGGTAAGGCAGTGTGTCAGAGACACGAAGATATTGTTTTCATGTTGGTGTATGGGTATAAATTTCTTTTGTATGGGTATACATTTCTTTTTTATGGGTATACATTTCTTTTGGGTAGTTAGGGTAGAAAATGGGCCATTAGAATAGGTTGCTTTGGTTTCTTTATTTCTGTTGTTTGGACGCCGCCCGCCTCTCATCTTTCCAACTCTCCCATCTACCTGTTTAAATCTTTTGTGTCCTGTTTGTAGTCTATGATTTTCAACATGAATAAATAAATAAATATAAATGCAGTGTTTCCTCTAGGATTTTTTTCCAGCTGTGGCGGCAGGCCTTTTTAACTCAGATCTACTAACTACCTGTAGCGTAATTTCAATGACAAATGTCGTGAGCGCAGTACTACAAGTCGAGATCGCATTTATGTAATGGCCTACAGCATGCGAATGCACAAAAGTTCTTGCACACTTTCAAATAAACACTGCTGAAGTGCGATTTAGTGTGTTTATGTAACGAGTATGTCCCTAACATTTTTTGGATTTAAGAGGAATATTTGTGAATGTCTCCAATAGACCTACAAAGTGACATTAATGCGTCCTGAAGTAAAGTGAAACGGCTATATGTCGTGTTTGCTGGCCTCACACATCACGCATCTGTCAGCCAGTCAGTCGGCATGTAACCTTAAAGAGTTAAACAAACAGCGCACAGCACTACTACGGTTACAGAAAAGTTCAGACTGTTATAATTCACTTACCCATTAGTACGTTTTGGTGCATTTATTACCCGCTATTAAAAAAAACAAGACAATGTTTTGAATAAGAAGCTGTAATGTAGCCGTGGGGGGATAAATTTTGGCGTGGCGCCCTGCCAATGTAGCGGAAACTATGAAATATATATGTTTTATAATATATATATATATATATATATATATATATATATATATATATATATATATATATATATATATATATATATATATATATATTTTGGCTGTAACGATACACGATATAAAATTGAAATCGCGACACTCGGATCTACGATCCTGTGTCGCGGTGTGATAAGGGAGAATCGCGAATCGCGACACACCCCGTGACTACCTTTCCAATAACGTCACGCGTGCCTGCAAAAGTTGACCTAATTAACACTTTTTTTCGTTAGACATTACAAGCACTGCTCCGTTTAAGCCCTCGCAATATTTAGCCGGGAGAGCTCGCACGGAGCTCTTAGTAAGGGACCGTCTGAATGTGTCAGGGATATCAAAAACAAAACCATCTTAACCCCGCTTGACAACCGACAACGCCAGAAACATTGCCAATGCTGTCAAAGCGGCCGGATTTTCAGCGCATATACGATGATTTGCTCACACTGTTAATGTGGCTGCGCAGAGAGGGGTGGGCGTTCACCAGATATCAGGTAACAGCGCAAACTTTTCTGTAACCGTGCTGTGCGCTTTCTGTTTGAACCTTTGAGAGTGCTGACTGACAGGTGCGTGAGGTCAGAAAACACGACGAAGCTTTAAGTTAAGATGAACACAGTTTCTATAGTTATACTTTATTTAGAGATAAAGGTATATGGCTCTGCATACAATCACTCTATCTTGCTGGAGTTTATAGCCGTTTCGCTTTACTTCAGGACTCATTAACGCCGCTCTGAAGGTCTAATCCAGAGCTGTATGAATATACAAATCTTGAATATCACAATAGTATTAAATATTACTATTGTAACAACACAGACAGCAACACTTTTCCACAATCGATACCCAGCTGATTCAGTCGTTTCATAAGAGGACCGCGCCTCTTCTTTTTTCCTTGTCAACATAAAGGCAGTGAGGTGCGCCTCGTTTTCGCCCCTTGTTTAACTGCAAGGCATACTTAATTTGCGGGATGATAACGTGTAACCCGTGCCTACAGACACATTTGCCAAAGAAGCAAAATGGAAGAAGAATATTGCTGTTTGATACAGACCTGTTGATGATAAACCAGCGCTTATGTTGACCTGGATCTGCGTAATAAACGCAACAAATAGGCTTTACTTTTTATTTTACAGCTTAAAGCATGTACCCAGATTAATGCAATATCATATTTAAACAACAAAACTGTTTACAAAAAGTCTACATATGAGCGCATGTTGTTGCTGTCTTTTCATCACGCAGCGCGCGCACTTGAACCGCGAGGGAGAGAGAGGAAACCATAGGCTATATCAGGACATATTCTTTAAAATAATGATTTCTATTAAAAATGTAAAAGGTTTTGTGATTTATAATAATAACAGCGGGGCATTAAATAAATGCATATTTTCCGTGGAGCGAGCAATTTGAGGAAATTAGCTATTTTTACTTGACGGAAGAAAAAAACATATGATTGGAAAAAAAAGCCCATGCCGGTTATTAAAAATAATATAAATATAATATAATATAATATAAATTAATTATTTAAGTGAAAATAATTTATGGCAGTCCTATTTATTTTATTCATTTTATTTAGATTATTCTGCTCTTCTGTGCTAAACACTGCAGGTGCGTGAAGATGCATCTGTTCTTCTGTTCCGCTATTAATATTCTAATATATAAAAATAAATCAGTATTTTAAAATGCAATATTTAATGTGTCAGACACAAAATAGACACGTCAATTTGTTTAATATAAAATTAATAGTAATCTGACCAGTTCACCGTTAATAACCGATTAATGAGCGGCGGTTGTCGGTTAGCAAAATTAACGAAATGAGCATCCCTAAAGTAGCTATTTAATTTACTTTTTCTATGTAAGAGAACTTGATTGAAAAATAATTTTCAATATGCTTGAACCATCTACACAATGCAGTTTAGTTCTGTTTGGTTTTTCAACAGTATTTTGTTACAAAGAAAACAGAAGTGATATTTGGCTATTTACTTATTTTATATATGGCTATTTATATTGTTAATAATTTGCATAGTTAATATTGTTCTTTGATGTTTAGTTTATAAAGATTTTTCCAATGTTATTTAATAAAAAATAGTTTTAAAAATCTTTTTTTTCCCACCCCACACGAAAAAAAAAAAAAAAAATCGTGATACGAACCGAGTCGTGGGTTTGGTGTATCGTTACAGCCCTAATATATATATATATATATATATATATATATATATATATATATATATATATATATATATATATATATATATATATATATATATATATATATATATACAGTTGAGGTCAGAATTATTAGCCCCCCTGAATTATTTGTGCCCCTGTTTATTTTTTTCCCCAATTTCTGTTCTGTTTTGGGAAGATTGTTTCAGCACATTTCTAAGCATAATAGTTTTAAAAACTTATGTCTAATAACTAATTTATTTTATCTTTTCCATGATGACAGTAAATAATATTTTACTAGATATTTTTTAAGACACTTCTATACAGCTTAAAGTTACATTTAAAGGCTTAACTAGGTTAATAAGGTGAACTAGGCAGGTTAGGGTAATTAGGCAAGTTATTGTATAGCGATGGTTTGTTCTGTAGATTATCGAAAAAAAAATTAGCTTAAAGGGGCTAATAATTTTGTCCCAAAAATGTTTTTTTTTAAATTAATAACTGCTTTTATTCTAGCTGAAATAAAACAAATAAGACTTTCTCCAGAAGAAAAAATATTATCAGACATGCTGTGAAAATTTCATTGCTCTGTTAAAAATCATTTGGGAAATATTTAAAAAAGAAAATCAAAATCAAAAGAGGGCTAATAATTCTGACTTTAACTGTATATATATTAACACAATTTTAATATGTAAATTGCTTGCTGGGCAAAGTAGGCAGTGGCGCAGTAGGCAGTGCTGTTGCCTCACAGCAAGAAGGTCGCTGGTTCGATCTTTCGCTCAGTTGGCAATTCTGTATGGAGTTTACATGTTCTACCTGCGTCCGCGTGGGTTTCTTCCGGGTGCTCTGATTTCCCCCACAGTCCAAAGACATGCGGTACAGGTGAATTGGGTAGGCCAAATATTCCGTAGAGTATGACGGTGTGTGGATGTTTCCCAGAGATGAGAGCTTAAAAAAACATGCTGGATAAGTTGGCGGTTCATTCCGCTGTGGCAACCCTTGATTAATAAAGGACTAAACCGACAAGAAAATGAATGAATGAATGAAATTTGCATGCTAATTTGAACTCTTTATAATTTGCATATTTAAATTGAAAAGTGAATTTGCATGAAGTAGTAGTAGCAATAATATAATTTAAATGTTCTTTGCTGGCACTTTGCTGGATTGTGGAATAGCTGATTGGCTGATGTTTATAATCGAAAGCAACATATCTGTCTATAAAAAGATGCTTGGCAGTGGCGTATTTTCGAGGAACTAAATGAGCGATGGATGGCACACATCTCATTTGTTGTTTCCTGTTCTGTATTTTCATATTCAAATCAGCTTAAAACACTGTTCACCTGTTTTGTAATTGAACCTGCTATTTTCAAGGAAAATGGTTTGTTTAACAGGAAATATGAGTAACTAAATAAAATTTGAAATGTAATATGTGAAAAAGGAAATGGAATATGTTTATGTTTTTAAATTTGCATTCTTCATGTCCAAAGTTTGGTGCAATCAGGTTTCATTTTTAGTAAAACATAGGATAGGATAGGATAGGATAGGATAGGATAGGATAATCTTGTCCCCGACAGTCAAAAAGGGGCTACAACATTGCTCTAAAGAGACAGTAAAAACAAATGAAACAAAACAATTAAGAACAAACAATTAAGAACATTCATTGTGTACAAAATAAGACCATATCAAATATAAATATATAAAACACAGAACCCAGTCAAGCACTAACATACTACCAGAGCAGTGTTATTGGTAGAGTTCAACAGTTGTATCGAGGTAGGAACAAACGAAAGCTTCAGTCTATTGGTGTTACACATTGGCATTCTCAGTTTTTTTTCCTGATGGTAACAGCTGATATTCACTGAAAAGAGGATGCTTGAAGTCAGCACTAAAATATATTGCTCTTCTTATAACCGGCTGTTCATATAGAATCTGTGTGGGCTCTTATTGTTTTATTCCTATAATTTTCATGGTTGTTTTTTGAATATGAACCAATTTATTTTTTAGTTGAACAGACAGTTTCCCAAACCAGACTGTGATTCCATAGCGAATAAGACTCAAACATAGCTCAGTAAAAAAAAAAAGTCAGCTATTGCTACCCACCCCATACAATCTCAGCCTTTTTAAAAAATAAAGCCTCTGCTGTAGTTGTGTGCATAAGCTGTTTATGTGTTTTCTCCAACACACAAAAAAAAAAAACACTGTCCATTAGGGCTGCTCGATTTTGGGAAAAATCACAATCACAATTATTTTAGTCATAATTGTAATTACGATTATTCTAAATGATTATCAGTATCATGTTTAACTGAGCAAGGAATTTTAACAGTATTTCCTATAATATTTTTTCTTCTAGGCGTATTTGTTTCATTTTGGCTAGAATAAAAGCAGGTTTAAATATTTTGAAACCCATTATAAGGTCAATATTGTTAGCGCCCTTAAGCAATATATTTTTTTGATTGTCTGCAGAAGAAACTACTGTTATACAACGAATAGCCTTTGCTTGTATTTTGAAAAATATCTAGTCAAATATTATGTACCGTCATCATAGCAAAGATAAAAGAAATGGTAATTAGAAATGAGTTATTAAAACTATTGTGTTCAGAAATCTTCTTCATAGATAGTAGATACGTGCATGTTTTCTTAAATTATTTTTTAAGAATAAATTTTTAGAATTACATTTTTTTCCCCTTATTAAAAAATCTCTCACTTTTAATATGTGAGCATATTTACTGTGCAAAACATGTTAAATAAATAAATAAATAAAATAATCATTTATTAATCATAATCAAGTTAAAATGTTCAGTTAATCGAGATTTTGATTTAGGCCAAATCGCCCAGCCCTAATTCAATGCAATGTTTTGCTAAAAAATAAATGGTTCTATTTTTACATGCTACTTTGAACCCTTTATGAGTTACACAATTGAATTGAAAATGCAAACCAAAATTCAATTGATGTACATAACATACAGGCAGAAATCTTAGAAATATTTAAATATGTTTAAAACTGTTTTGCTGTTTTGGATTCTGGAATAGCTGATTGGCTGGAGTTCATAATCGAAAGCAACAAATCGGCAGACTTCCTTAAGTTTGGTCGTCTATAAAAAGATGCTTGGCAGTGGCGTATTTTCGAGGAACTAAACAAGAAATGGCACACACATCATTTGTTGTTTCTAAATATGTGTTCATTATTTTCAGTTGGCCAAAATTTCTCTTTGTTTAGGTCTTCAGTTATATTGTGATTTTCTGAGATACTGAATTTGGGGATTTCGTTAGTTGTCATCAAAATTAAAAGAAATAAGCATTTGAAATCTATCAGTCAGCATATATAATGAATGTATACATTATAAAAGCTTCACTTGTTGAATAGAATTAGTAAAATAAATCATGATTGTAAAGACATTCCAATTATAAGACCAGCACCTGTATTTTACCCAATTTGGGTTTAAACAACCCAGCGTTTCTTAAAGTGTATAATTTATTATTATGCAGCTTATTTTGTTGCAATTTTCAGTGAAACGTTGCATTGAAATTGCAATAGAAAACCATGAATTATTGGAAAATTAATATATTAGTTTAATTAATCATTAAATTAATATATGCAAATTGTCAATGGAATGTGTTAAAATATGCATCAAAATGTGCATTGTTTGTCATCTGTACAATGTATGGTGCAAAATTCTAGTTGATCATTTGGGAAAGTGGCAGAAGGTTGATTTTTCCGATGAATCATCTGATAAACTGCATCCCAATCATCACAAATACTACAGATGACCTACTGGAACCGGCATGGTCCCAAGATTCTCACAAAAATCAGTCAAGTTTGGTGAAGTACAAATCATGGTTTGGGGTTACATTCAGTGCTAGGGCTGCTTGATTTTGGAAAAAATCATAATCACGATTATTTTGGTCATAATTGTAATCGCGATTATTCTAAACGATTATCAGTTGAAGTCAAAATTATAAGCGCTCCTGAGGATTTTGTTTTTTTTAAATAACTATTTCCCAAATTATGTTAAACAGAGCAAGGAATTTTAACAGTATTTCCTCTAATATTTTTTTTCTTCTAGAGAAAGTCTTTTTTGTTTTATTTTAGCTGGAATAAAAGGTTTAAATATTTTGAAACCCATTTTAAGGTCAATATTATTAGCCCCTTAAGCAATATATTTTTGATTGTCTGCAGAAGAAACTACTGTTATACAATGACTTTTCTAATTACCCTAGTTAAGCCTTTGAATTGCACTTCAATTTGAATGCTTGTATTTTGAAAAACATCTAGTAAAATTTTATGTACTGTCATCATAGCAAAGATAAAACAAATCAGTAATTAGACATGATATATCAAAACTATTATGTTCAGAAATAAGTTAAAAAAAAAACTTATTTCCATTAAACAGAAAAGGGTTGCTAATATTCTGGAGGGCTAATAATTCTGACTTCAACTGTGTATATATATAATAATAGAATAAAAATATAAAAAAAACTGTGATTTAAGAATGCTGACCGCTTTTGGTATATGATGCAATAATCGTTTATCTCGATTAATGGTTTTTCATAATCGTTAGATGCCATAATCGAA